>NC_057798.1:558621937-558639013 GCF_018294505.1 Triticum aestivum
CCGATCCCACTAGAGGTGTAGTTTTCCTGTTTTTGAGACTTTTGGTCGGGTTTTGTGGAGGCGCGTGCTCAGATAAATAAAATTTCCCTAAGCTTCCTCATCTTGACAATGTAGGCTACAATAACATCAATGACATGTTGCCATATTTTCATGCTCATTTTGGCCGATGGGGTTAGCGACTTGGCATTTTCAGAATTTGTTAGCATGACGATGATTGTGATTTTTCTTTGCAATTCATTCCTCTGCTTTCTCTCCTCACGTTGTGTGCCCTTCGGCGCGGTTGTGAGGCATGTGAGTATTTTTTTTTATGGAAATAGTAACCGCGAACTTTCGCCAGGGAGAAACTGCCAGCGAACGCTCAAGCTGCCCTATGATCTTGATCCTACTGGGCAGTTTGGATGACTTGTATACACTTAAAATTAAACAAAGGCTATGGCTGTTTCGCAAAAAAAGCCACCCAGGTTTTTAAAATGCTGTGTACACTGCCTGATGGACGTTCACAAATGTCATGTCTTGCGGCGAACGTCGGCCAGATATGCCCATCATTTTTTTAAGGTTGAGATCATGGATATGTAGGGCAGCTTGAGCGTTCGCTGGCAGTTTGTGGCCTTGAGAACTTCTTGTCAGTGACCAACAATGATTGGATGGTCCCGCGATGGAGAGTCAACGACGACGGCGCACCATTACCATGTCCGGGAGGAATCGCCCAAAGACCTCGATGCCAGCTCCGCCTGGCGGGGCCAGCCGGGCCGGTGGGTTGCCGCCGCCGGGTCAGGGTGCTGGCCGGGGAGCGTTGCCAGCGCCAGCGGCTGGAGCTGGGCGTGGCGCCCCCCTCGGCTGCTGCGGGCCGCGGGTCTGGTGCCCCCAATGCGGCGCCCACTGCTCGCGGGATGCCCACTGGGAGGCCGCCGGCGCCGGTTCTCCCTTCGGGTGGGCGAGGCGGGCCGGTCAACGGCCCTCGGACGGTGGTTACCGGCGGTGCTGCGGTGGCCACTGCGGGTCGGGGGGCTGCACCACCCAGGCTGCCTGCGCCTGGAAGCCAGGGGATGTCTTCGGGGCCGCTGCCTCGGCCGGCTCCTTCGCCTCACCTCGTTGCTCGCCCGCCTGCGCCGTCGTAGACCAACGCTGTTGGTGGTACTGTGGCTGCGCCCCGGGGTCAATGGGGAGACGATGGCTACGATGCCTATGGGGCGAGTCAGCACCGTTGCTCTTCGTCCACGGGTGGAGGTCGGGGTTATGCCTGGTAGAGCGATGGCTCGGCTGAGAGGCCGTTCTTGGGTCCTTCCGGTGCCTTCGTTGAAGGGGCATCTGGCCCGGGTCATCGGCAACGGGGAGGTTTCCGTGTCCATCGGGTGGTCGAGGCGGTCGTGGGGGCCGATACCGTCCACGACAACCACCCCCACCGGTTGTTGTCGAGCAGACGACGGACGGGGCTGCCGAGGAGCCAGTGTTGAACGGTCACGCGATGGAGGTGGTGACGGCTCTTGCTAATGTTCAGGTTCCTGAGAACGAGGCTATGGCTGATGTGTCTGTGGAGACGACGGATAGGGCTGAGTCTGATAGGGCGTCCAAATGGGCGCGTAAGAAAGAAAATATGCTATGTTATTGTTGTGGGGACAAGGGCCATTTCATTGCGGAGTGTGTGGCTCTGTTATGTGATACTTGTGGTAAGCCAGCACATGATTCTGGGGACTGTCCGATGCTGCGTGATCAGGCACCGTCGCTTATGATGTATGGAGTATACTGTGCTGAGCTTACTTTTTTTTAGTCTCCAAATGAGCAAGAGGTTACTGATGAGACCCCGAGCATGACTACGGGGATTGTCAAGGTCACTAGAGGGGAGGTGTCTGAGACACAGATCGTGCAGAGGCTTCGGGAGCTGGCCCCTGGGGATTTCCAGTGGGAGCTAGTCAGTCTCGCTGATAAGATGTTCAGAGTTGAGTTTCCTTCGGTGGAGGATCTCCAGAGGTTGCTGAGTTTTGGGATGTGTAAAGTGTCGGGAACTGATTGCATACTTGAGTTTCATGAGTGGAAGCAGGTGGAGCCTCAGGGTAAGCCGCTTACTCAGGCCTGGTTGCGTTTCTCTGGGGCCCCGTCCAAGCCATTGCAGGATGCTCGGGTTGTGGCCAGCTTGGGCATTTTGGTGGGGAAGCCTGGGCGAGTGGATTGTTGTGGAACGTAGTAATTTCAAAAAAAATTCCTACGCACGTGCAAGATCATGGTGATGCATAGCAACGAGAGGGGAGAGTGTGTCCACGTACCCTCGTAGACCGAAAGCGAAAGCGTTAGCACAACGGGGTTGATGTAGTCGTACGTCTTCACGGCCCGACCGATCAAGCACCAAAACTATGGCACCTCCGAGTTCTTGCACACGTTCAGCTCGATGACGTTCCCCGTACTCCGATCCAGCAGAATGTCGGGGAAGAGTTCCGTCAGCATGACGACATGGTGACGGTCTTGATGTTCTACCGTCGTAGGGCTTCGCCTAAGCACCGCTACAATATTATCGAGGAGAACTATGGTGGAGGGGGCACCACACACGGCTAAGAGATCAAAAGATCAATTTTTGTGTCTATGGGGTGCCCCCCTCCCCCGTATATAAAGGAGTAGAGGAGGGGGCCAGCCAAGGGGGGTGGCGCGCCCTAAGGGGGAGTCCAACTCCCACCGGGAGTAGGACTCCCCCTTTTCCTATTAGGAGAAGGAGAGGGAAGGAAGAGGAAGGAGGGAGGAAGGAAGGGGGGGCAGCCCCCTCCCAATTCGGATTGGGCTTGGGGGGGGCTCCCTTGCTCCTTTCCCCTCCTTTCCACTAAGGCCCAATAAGGCCCATATACCTCCCGGGGGGTTCCGATAACCTCCCGGAGCTCCGGTATTGTCCCAATCTCACCCGGAACCTTTCCGGTGTCCAAATATAGTCGTCCAATATATCGATCTTTATGTCTCGACCATTTCAAGACTCCTAGTCAAGTCCGTGATCGCATCCGGGACTCCGAACAACCTTCGGTACATCAAAACTCATAAACTCATAATAAAACTGTCAACGAAACCTTAAGCGTGTGGACCCTACGGGTTCGAGAACTATGTAGACATGACCGAGACACATTTCCGGTCAATAACCAATAGCGGAACCTGGATGCTCATATTGGCTCCTACATATTCTACGAAGATCTTTATCGGTCAAACCGCATAACAACATACGTTATTCCCTTTGTCATCGGTATGTTACTTGCCCGAGATTCAATCGTCGGTATCCAATACCTAGTTCAATCTCGTTACCGGCAAGTCTCTTTACTTGTTACGTAATGCATCATCTCGTAACTAACTCATTAGCTACATTGCTTGCAAGGCTTATAGTGATGTGCATTACCGAGAGGGCCCATAGATACCTCTCTGACAATCGGAGTGACAAATCCTAATCTCGAAATACGTCAACTCAACAAGTACCTTCGGAGACACCTGTAGAGCACCTTTATAATCACCCAGTTACGTTGTGACGTTTGGTACCACACAAAGTGTTCCTCCGGTAAGCGGGAGTTACATAATCTCATAGTCATAGGAACATGTATAAGTCATGAAGAAAGCAATAGCAACATACTAAACGATCAAGTGCTAAGCTAACGAAATGGGTCAAGTCAATCACATCATTCTCCTAATGATGTGATCCCGTTAATCAAATGACAACTCATGTCTTTGGTTAGGAAACTTAACCATCTTTGATTTATGAGCTAGTCAAGTAGAGGCATACTAGTGATACTATGTTTGTCTATGTATTCACACATGTATTATGTTTCCGGGTAATACAATTCTAGCATGAATAATAAACATTTATCATGATATGAGGAAATAAATAATATCTTTATTATTGCCTCTAGGGCATATTCCTTCAGTCTCCCACTTGCACTAGAGTCAATAATCTAGATTACACAGTAATGATTCTAACACCCATGGAGCCTTGATGTTGATCATGTTTTGCTCGTGGAAGAGGCTTAGTCAGCGGGTCTTTAACATTTAGATCCGTATGCATCTTGCAAATCTCTATGTCTCCCACCTGGACTTGGTCCCGGATGGAATTGAAGCGTCTCTTGATGTGCTTGGTTCTCTTGTGAAATCTGGATTCCTTTGCCAAGGCAATTGCACCAGTATTGTCACAAAAGATTTTCATTGGACCCGATGCACTAGATACGACACCTAGATCGGATATGAACTCCTTCATCTAGACTCCTTCATCTGCTGCTTCCGAAGCAGCTATGTACTCCACTTCACATGTAGATCCCGCTACAACGCTTTGTTTAGAACTGCACCAACTGACAGCTCCACCGTTCAATATAAACACGTATATGGTTTGCGATTTGGAATCGTCCGGATCAGTGTCAAAGCTTGCATCGACGTAACCATTTACGACTAGCTCTTTGTCACCTCCATAAACGAGAAACATATCCTTAGTCCTTTTCAGGTATTTTAGGATGTTCTTGACCGCTGTCCAGTGATCCACTCCTGGATTACTTTGGTACCTCCCTGCTAAACTAATAGCAAGGCACAACATTGCATACATGATAGAGCCTATGGCTGAAGCATAGGGAACTTCTTTCATTTTCTCTCTATCTTCTCCAGTGGTCGGGCATTGAGTCTGACTCAATTTCACACCTTGTATTACAGGCAAGAACCCTTTCTTTACTTGATCCATTTTGAACTTTTTCAAAACTTTATCAAGGTATGTAATTTGTGAAAGTCCAATTAAGCGTATTGATCTATCTCTATAGATCTTGATGCCTAATATGTAAGCAGCTTCACCGAGGTCTTTCATTGAAAAACTTTTATTCAAGTATCCTTTTATGCTATCCAGAAATTCTATATCATTTCCAATCAATAATATGTCGTCCACATATAATATTAGAAATGTTACAGAGCTTCCACTCACTTTCTTGTAAATACAGGCTTCTCCAAAAGTCTGTATAAAACCATATGCTTTGATCACACTATCAAAGCGTTTATTCCAACTCTGAGAGGCTTACACCAGTCCATAAATGGATCACTGGAGCTTGCACACTTTGTTAGCATCCTTTGGATTGACAAAACCTTTTGGTTGCATCATATACAACTCTTCTTCCAGAAATCCATTCAGGAATGCAGTTTTGACATCCATTTGCCATATTTCATAATCATAAAATGCGGCAATTGCTAACATGATTCGGACAGACTTAAGCATCGCTACGGGTGAGAAAGTCTCATCGTAGTCAACCCCTTGAACTTGTCGAAAACCTTTCGCAACAAGTCGAGCTTTGTAGACAGTAACATTACCATCAGCGTCAGTCTTCTTCTTGAAAATCCATTTATTCTCGATGGCTTGCCGATCATCGGGCAAGTCAACCAAAGTCCACACTTTGTTCTCATACATGGATCCCATCTCAGATTTCATGGCTTCAAGCCATTTTGCGGAATCTGGGCTCATCATAGCTTCCTCATAGTTCGTAGGTTCTCCATGGTCAAGTCACATAACCTCCAAAATAGGATTACCGTACCACTCTGGTGCGGATCTTACTCTGGTTGACCTACGTGGTTCTGTAGTAACTTGATCTAAAGTTTCATGATCATCATCATTAGCTTCCTCACTTATTGGTGTAGTCGTCACAGGAACCAGTTTTTGTGATGAACTATTTTCCAATAAAGGAGCAGGTACAGTTACCTCATCAAGTTCTACTTTCCTCCCACTCACTTCTTTCGAAAGAAACTCCTTCTTTAGAAAGGATCCATTCTTGGCAACAAATGTCTTGCCTTCGGATCTGTGATAGAAGGGGTACCCAAAAGTTTCCTTTGGGTATCCTATGAAGACACATTTCTCCGATTTGGGTTCGAGCTTATCAGGTTGAAGCTTTTTCACATAAGCATCGCAGCCCCAAACTTTAAGAAACAACAACTTTGGTTTCTTGCCAAACCACAGTTCATAAGGCGTCGTCTCAACGGATTTTGATGGTGCCCTATTTAACGTGAACGCGGTCGTCTCTAAAGCATAACCCCAAAACGATAGCGGTAAATCAGTAAGAGACATCATAGATCGCACCATATCTAGTAGAGTACGATTACGACGTTCGGACACACCATTACGCTGTGGTGTTCCGGGTGGCGTGAGTTGCGAAACTATTCTGCATTGCTTCAAATGTAAACCAAACTCGTAATTCAAATATTCTCCTCCACGTTCAGATCGTAGAAACTTTATTTTCTTGTTATGATGATTTTCAACTCCACTCTGAAATTCTTTGAACTTTTCAAATGTTTCAGACTTATGTTTCATTAAGTAGATATACCCATATCTGCTCAAATCATCTGTGAAGGTGAGAAAATAACGATATCCGCCGCGAGCATCAACATTCATTGGACCACATACATCAGTATGTATGATTTCCAACAAATCAGTTGCTCGCTCCATAGTTCCGGAGAACGGCGTTTTAGTCATCTTGCCCATGAGGCATGGTTCGCAAGTACCAAGTGATTCATAATCAAGTGATTCCAAAAGTCCATCAGTATGGAGTTTCTTCATGCGCTTTACACCAATATAACCTAAACGGCAGTGCCACAAATAAGTTGCACTATTATTATCAACTCTGCATCTTTTGGCTTCAACATTATGAATATGTGTATCACTACTATCGAGATTCATCAAAAATAGACCACTCTTTAAGGGTGCATGACCATAAAAGATATTACTCATATAAATAGAACAACCATTATTCTCAGATTTAAATGAATAACCGTCTCGCATCAAACAAGATCCAGATATAATGTTCATGCTCAACGCTGGCACCAAATAACAATTATTTAGGTCTAAAACCAATCCCGAAGGTAGATGTAGAGGTAGCGTGCCGACGACGATCACATCGACTTTGGAACCATTTCCCACGCGCATCGTCACCTCGTCCTTAGCCAGTGTCCGCTTAATCCGTAGTCCCTGTTTTGAGTTGCAAATATTAGCAACAGAACCAGTATCAAATACCTAGGTGCTACTGCGAGCTCTGGTAAGGTACACATCAATAACATGTATATCACATATACCTTTGTTCACCTTGCCATCCTTCTTATCTGCCAAATACTTGGGGCAGTTCCGCTTCCAGTGACCAGTCTGCTTGCAGTAGAAGCACTCAGTCTGAGGCTTAGGTCCAGACTTGGGTTTCTTCTCTTGAGAAGCAACTTGTTTGCTGTTCTTCTTGAAGTTCCCCTTCTTTTTCCCTTTGCCCTTCTTCTTGAAACTGGTGGTCTTATTGACCATCAACACTTGATGCTCCTTCTTGATTTCTACCTCCGCAACCTTTAGCATTGCGAAGAGCTCGAGAATCGTCTTTTCCATCCCTTGCATATTATAGTTCATCACGTAGCTCTTGTAGCTTGGTGGCAGTGATTGAAGAATTCTGTCAATGATGCTATCATATGGAAGATTAACTCCCAGTTGAATCAAGTGATTGTTATACCCAGACATTTTGAGTATATGCTCACTGACAGAACTATTCTCCTCCATCTTGCAGCTATAGAACTTATTAGAGACTTCATATCTCTCAATCCGGGCATTTGCTTGAAATATTAACTTCAACTCCTAGAACATCTCATATGCTCCATGACGTTCAAAACATTGTTGAAGTCCCGGTTCTAAGCCGTAAAGCATGGCACACTGAACTATCGAGTAGTCGTCAGCTTTGCTCTGTCAGACGTTCACAACATCTGGTGTTGCTCCTGCAGCAGGTTTGGCACCCAGCGGTGCTTCCAGGACGTAATTCTTCTGTGCAGCAATGAGGATAATCCTCAAGTTACGGACCCAGTCCGTGTAATTGCTACCATCATCTTTCAACTTTGCTTTCTCAAGGAACGCATTCAAATTCAACGGAACAATAGCAGGAGCCATCTATCTACAACAAACATAGACAAGCAAAATACTATCAGGTACTAAGTTCATGATAAATTTAAGTTCAATTAATCATATTACTTAAGAACTCCCACTTAGATTGACATCCCTCTAATCATCTAAGTGATTACGTGATCCAAATCAACTAACCATAACCGATCATCACGTGAAATGGAGTAGTTTCCAATGGTGAACATCACTATGTTGATCATATCTACTATATGATTCACACTCAACCTTTCGGTCTCAGTGTTCCGAGGCCATATATGCATATGCTAGGCTCGTCAAGTTTCACCTGAGTATTCTGCGTGTGCAAAACTGGCTTGCACCCGTTGTGGATGGACGTAGAGCTTATCACACCCGATCATCACGTGGTGTCTAGGCACGCTGAACTTTGGCAACGGTGCATACTCAGGGAGAACACTTTTATCTTGAAATTTAGTGAGAGATCATCTTATAATGCTACCGTGAAGCAAAGCAAGATAATATGCATAAAAGATAAACATCACATGCAATCAGTATAAGTGATATGATATGGCCATCATCATCTTGTGCTTGTGATCTCTATCTCTGAAGCACCGTCATGATCACCATCGTCACCGGCGCGACACCTTGATCTCCATCGTAGCATCGTTGTTGTCTCGCCAACTATTGCTTCTACGACTATTGCTACCGCTTAGTGATAAAGTAAAGCAATTACAGGGCGATTGCATTTCATATAATAAAGCGACAACCATATGGCTCCTGCCAGTTGCCGATAACTCGGTTACAAAACATGATCATCTCATATAATAAAATAAGGCATCACGTCTTGACCATATCACATCACAACATGCCCTGCAAAAGCAAGTTAGACGTCCTCTACTTTGTTGTTGCAAGTTTTACGTGGTTGCTATGGGCTGAGCAAGAACCGTTCTTACCTACGCATCAAAACCACAACGATAGTTCATCAAGTTAGTGTTGTTTTAACCTTCTCAAGGACCGGGCGTAGCCACACTCGGTTCAACTAAAGTTGGAGAAACTGACACCCGCCAGCCACATATGTGCAAAGCACGTCGGTAGAACCAGTCTTGTGTAAGCGTACGCGTAATGTCGGTCCGGGCCGCTTCATCCAACAATACTGCCGAACCAAAGTATGACATGCTGGTAAGCAGTATGACTTGTATCGCCCACAACTCACTTGTGTTCTACTCGTGCATATAACATCAATGCATAAAACCTGGCTGTGATACCATTGTTGGGGAACGTAGTAATTTTAAAAAATTTCCTACGCACACGCAAGATCATGGTGATGCATAGCAACGAGAGGGGAGAGTGTGTCCACGTACCCTCGTAGACCGAAAGCGGAAGCATAAGCACAACGCGGTTGATGTAGTCGTATGTCTTCACAGCCCGACTGATCAAGCACCGAAACTATGGCACCTCCAAGTTCTTGCACACGTTCAGCTCGATGACGTTCCCCGTACTCCGATCCAGCAGAATGTTGGGGAAGAGTTCTGTCAGCACGACGGCATGGTGACGGTCTTGATGTTCTACCGTCGCAGGGCTTCGCCTAAGCACCGCTACAATATTATCGAGGAGAACTATGGTGGAGGGGGGATCGCACATGGCTAAGAGATCAAGAGATCAATTGTTGTGTCTATGGGGTGCCCCCCGTATATAAAGGAGTGGAGGAGGGGGGCGACCAAGGGGGGTGGCGCGCCCTAAGGGGGGAGTCCAACTCCCACCGGGAGTATGACTCCCCCTTTTCCTATTAGGAGAAGGAGAGGGAAGGAAGAGGAAGGAGGGAGGAAGGAAAGGGGGGGGGGGCGGCCCCCTTCCAATTCGGATTGGGCTTGGTGGGGGGCTCCCTTGCTCCTTTCCCCTCCTTTCCACTAAGCCCAATAAGGCCCATATACCTCCCGGGGGGTTTCGATAACCTCCCGGAGCTCCCGTATTGTCCCAATCTCACCCGGAACCTTTCCGGTGTCCAAATATAGTCGTCCAATATATCGATCTTTATGTCTCGACCATTTCAAGACTCCTCGTGAAGTCCGTGATCGCATCCGGGTCTCCAAACAACCTTCGGTACATCAAAACTCATAAAGTCATAATAAAACTGTCATCGAAACCTTAAGCGTGCGGACCCTACAGGTTTGAGAACTATGTAGACATGACCGAGATACATTTCCGGTCAATAACCAATAGCGGAACCTGGATGCTCATATTGGCTCCTACATATTCTACGAAGATCTTTATCGGTCAAACCGCATAAGAACATACGTTGTTCCCTTTGTCATCGATATGTTACTTGCCCGAGATTCGATCGTCGGTATCCAATACCTAGTTCAATCTCGTTAACGGCAAGTCTCTTTACTTGTTACGTAATGCATCATCTCGTAACTAACTCATTAGCTACATTGCTTGCAAGGCTTATAGTGATGTGCATTACCGAGAGGGCCCAGAGATACCTCTCCGACAATCGGAGTGACAAATCTAATCTCGAAATACGTCAACTCAACAAGTACCTTCGGAGACACCCATAGAGCACCTTTATAATCACCCAGTCATGTTGTGACGTTTGGTAGCACACAAAGTGTTCCTCCGGTAGGCGGGAGTTACATAATCTCATAGTCATAGGAACATGTATAAGTCATGAAGAAAGCAATAACAACATACTAAACGATCAAGTGCTAAGCTAACGGAATGGGTCAAGTCAATCACATCATTCTCCTAAGGTTGTGATCCCGTTAATCAAATGACAACTCATGTCTATGGTTAGGAAACTTAACCATCTTTGATTTACGAGCTAGTCAAGTAGAGGCATACTAGTGATACTATGTTTGTCTATGTATTCACACATGTATTATGTTTCCGGGTAATACAATTCTAGCATGAACAATAAACATTTATCATGATATGGGGAAATAAATAATAACTTTATTATTGCCTCTAGGGCATATTTCCTTCATGTATATGGAGTTCACCGGAGCTCACGGGATTGCTCGGGTTTTGGTTAGCATTCTGACCATTGAGTATGTGCCGGAAGTTGTTAAGTGGGCTTATCGAGGCAGGATATATAATCTGGTTATTGAGTTTGAGGACAAGAGCTTATTGGCTGCGGAGGCTCGCGGGTCTGACGTGGATATGCACGAGGGCGATGGCAGCGCGGGGGCAAAGGAGCCGCCGGTAGCTGACTCTGGACGACAGTTGTCCAAGGGGCCGGAGTCCGAGTCCGCGGCGACCGTGGATGGGGCGGCTCCACCCTCCTCGGTGCCTATGACGACTCTGAGATTTGGGTCCTTCAAACCCACTTCTGCACCCCCGAGGCTGTGGAGTGATCCGGTGGAGTCCGAGGAGGTGTTTCAGCTCGCGTTGCCTGCTTTGGTTTTTGAGGATTTTGTGTGTACTACTCCTGAGGTTCCTGGGGCTTTGTCGGTCACGGTCAGGGGAGAGGAGGAGGTGAGTCGGTAGGTGGCCACTCTCTCACGTGCTCAGCACGCCGTCCCTCCTCAGGACGTGGCGCCGGTGTTTGTAGCTGGTTCATCGGGAGGGGCCCCGTGGCAGGAGGCCTCGGGTTTCTCTTCTCCTTCCGAGGTAGGGGATTCGGGGCAGGTGGCACCCGTATCCTTTTCTATGTTGGGTGGGGGTCTGGGGTAGGTGGCCTCGGATTCCCCCTCTCCCATCGCGTCTACCTCTCTGCTGGTGGCGTCTGTGCCTTCGGGAGGAGGCTCGGGGCAGGTGTCCTCAGAGCCTTCTCCTCCTTCTCCTAAGGCGCCTATGGTGGCCGCCTCTCCATTGCTGGGTGGGGAGTTCGGGCAGGTAGCCTATGCAGTCCCTTCCCCCCGTTCACCGCCGGCCCAGTCCTGTGGTGCGCGCCAGTTGTCTGAGGCCATGGTGAGTACCTATCCACTTCCTGGCGTGCCTGCTGGGGAGTCCGTGCAGGCGGACCAGCCTCGCGGGTGGGGTGAGGCAGGAGGCTCTACCTCGACCAGGATCTCTCGGGAGGAGGTCATAGCTTTTGGAGGGATCCAGGATCCGATGTCTGAGGGGCAACGGGCGAGTTGCCGTCTTTAGGCACTACTAGGGAAAAGGCTAGCAGCAGCGCGGGTTTTAGATGTGTCAGTAGCGCGGGTACCCGCGCTACTAATAGGGCGCTACAACTAACTCATAGCAGTAGCGCGTGCGCACCCGCGCTACTGCTACACAAGTGTAGCAGCAGCGCGGTTAGGTGAAGCTCGCTACTGCTAGTAGCGCTAGCGCTCTTTGGCTGGACGCGCTACTGCTACTGTGGCGCTCCTGCTAACTTTTATACACTCGCTACTGCTAATTTAAGTAGTTTTTTTGGCATATTTGTTTTGTATTTGAACAGGCTTTGTAGAAGAATCTTTAGCACATAGAAATGTCATCATGATACACATACAAATGCCTACGAGACCACAAATGTAATCATAGCATGTACATACAAATAGTCTCATCATAATCATCATCCAACACAAAGTGATATCTTGTCATCATCTCGAAAATAGCGATACATGCAAGTCTCGAATACTTGCAACTACAACAACGTCATCCATCTAAACAAAGGTATACGCAAGAAGTGCTATCACTATGAGTGAGAGCGGAACTATGTAGTACATGAGGTGGCGGTTACGAGTCCTCTCTCGCGCTAGCGTGAACCTCAAGTAACTAGCTTCTCCTTCTTGTCTGCTTTTGAAGCCTTTATGACTGGCGCCCGTGAACCCATTCACTTGCGCCTGACACTCATGCCACTCGTTGTACACCCCAGGAACCTTCCCTTTGTACACGACATAGCATTTCCATCTCGCCATCAAGAAACTAGGTACCTGTTAGAGATGCATGTTCATGAAGAGGATGTACAATCATATATATGCAACAAAATATACTAGAGCAACACCGAAAAAGAAAGGGTTAGCAACTAGATGCAACATATACAGTATGCAAATTAATTAACTAGAGGTACGCAGGTCATCGTACGCAAACTAACAAAGTAGCGTTACACAAGTTCGGCAGGGACCATGGACGATCACAAAGTTTCATCGCTACAAAAAGTATACAAGTTCAACCGACACATATCATCATCATCGGCATCATAAATCACTAGAAGTTCCATCCTTCCATATCATCGAGGACAAACCCTAGCTTCTTGAACGGCGTGAGGTCTAGACGTTGCATGCCTATGCGAGTTCGGACGTCAGCTCGCGATATAGGGCCGTGGTGGAACATCCCCTTCTCATCGACGACTTCTTTCATGATGATCATCGCAATGTCGCTTTGGATGTGAAAGAAGTCATCTCTAAGTTTATAATTCGCTTCTCCATGAGATTCTAGCCACTTGTGGATATGATCATCATTTCTGCTGTTAATGCGAAGCTTTTGGTGATCCGTGTTGAACTGAATCATGAGATGGACGATGTAGAATCCATCCTTCTTGCTTGGTTTTGGGACATGGATGCAGGACAAGTTAGTTTTATGCGCGAAACCCATCTTATTTTTCCTTTGTTTCTTGATATGCACGTGGCCACCTCTAAAGCTGAAGCCTTGGAGAGCATCATCTAGAATATTCACTATGTGGGTGTAGTCCTTTTTCTCGTAGTCTCTGGAAGGGTCAAAATACACGGCGTGGGAGACTTGTGGGTAAAGAACGATAAGGACGGCGCGCCCGTTGCTGCGGGGAAAAGACACCTCAAATTATTCCCCATATGAGAGAGAAGGAATGATTGAAATGTACGAAAGGGTTGTCCGGAACTGACTTACTTTGGATGATAAGACACGAGGACAATTTCCCGGTCCTTATTCTGTACCATGAAGTTTTGGAGGTACTCCCTAGCAGTTTCACGCTCAAAGTCGCCGAGACTCAAGAAAGACTCGTGCATGTAGTACGGATCCGCCACACAGATTTGCGAGACTTCTTCACTCTTCATGACGGAGCTCATATGTAGCGCAAAAAGGCGGATGATAGTAAAATCAAACCGCCTTGTTAGAAACATCTCAAAGATATGGTCAAACCGCAGGAAGAACACCTCCGTGGGCCGTGTGTCGACGTAGCACTTCCCCTCAGGCACACGAGCCGCGTATGTCGGATATCCTGGATCCTTTGAGGCTAGTAGGCTTTTGTCAGTCGACAACACATGGTCGTGCAGTCTCCTGAGATCCCCTGATAGTGCCTCCAGCGGTTTCGGCGGTAGCATCGGCTCGCCCATGAGATGGAACATGACCGCACCTTTCACGGGTACACGCTCTTCAGAATGCATCGTCTGGCTACTGTGTGCTCTGGCTTGTTTGGAGGTAGTTACCTTCCTCGATCTCTTCCTCTCCTTTTTCTTGGGCACACCTTCCAGACCCTTTCTTAACCCCTTCCCAAGTGTTCCCGGGCTAAGTACTGAACGACCCTCGCGCCCGGCTAGTTGAGCCTGTGTTGAGGCGGCATCTTCAGGCGTGTCATGTGAGGATTTCATGAAGAGAGACTTTTTGCAATCCATGGTATGACCCTGCCCGGGCATATCATCCATATCCTCATTAGCAAGCTGATAGCCCGATTCGTCATATGGTTGACTCATCATATCTATGTCACAGTCATACGCGTTTGTATTGAGGTAATCCATAGGGTCGACCTCCGTCTCATTATCCATTCTCTATTCTACAGTAGAAATTACATCAGCCAGTACTATTGCACCCCCTTCATCATGTCGTCTGCCGCTCTCACCCGGCACTACAGGAGCTGGTAATTGCATAGGCGGGGTGGTGGTCTCCGCACATGCTTGTTGATGTGTGGTAGTTATTGGTGTGCTCTCGGCCGACTCCAGACGAATAAGATTCTTCGGCCATAGCAGCACCCAACCCTTGCAGCTTCCAATCCGCGGCGGGGTCTCGTCGTCCGCTCCCACATGCTGTACTGGAGCAGGCAAATCCTCGTGCCCCGATTTCACACTAGTCAAGCTAACCCTGAAGTGCCCAGCGGGGATCGGCTGGTTGTGGAACGTGAGTTGAGAGGGGTCCATTATCATCCCCTTTCCCACGTCCACCTTCTGGCCTTTGATCAAGTAGAGTATGGTGCACGGGGTTTCTTTCGCCTACAAACACATATGTCTGTGGCGTAAAACAACCGAAAGGCAACAAAAATGGAATATTATCTATATATATGTTGGTGCGACATGTAATTACCGTGACGGCGTCGAGCTCAGCCAAAGACGAAGGCCCACCTAGCATGCCTGAGACTGAGGACGGGCTGCTATGAGTGGGAGCGGCTGCGAGAGGAGGCCCGGTTGCTTGAGCAAGTGATGGTGCGATGGTGTTGTTGTTCATGGAGTTGCTCGCGATGAAACTGGGCATCGGGAAATCATGTACCGTCTTGTCTGGATTTTCCTTCGCCCAATTGATGATAACTGGAACCAAGTTAGTAGCAAAATCATTTCTGCAGGCAGTTACAGCTGCATTGAATGCCTGCTGTAGCAACTCATATTTGTCCTCGGCTACTTTTTTCGCGTCCTCAGCTGCTTTTTTCTCGACCGCAAGCTTCACCTTTGCGTCGATGTCCGCCTGACTAAACTTCTTTTTCTGCTTCTTGGCCTCCGGGCCGTCGTAGTAAAACACCTTCCATGTGGCGCCGTCTCCAGCGCCGTGCACACGACCATATTGCGACCGCTGGTCCAACGGGAGTCCCTTAAGTTCGTTCAAGGCCCGGTTGAGAGGGGTGTCCCACTTGTGCATCATCGGAGAAGTAGGGCTTTCAGCTGCAAGCCGGTGTTGCTTCTCCAGTAGTCTAATCAATTTCCTCGTGATCTTGTCCGTGTAAAAAACCTTTTTCTCCTTGTCCCACTTGTAGCGGGCCCTGATGAAGTCATGCTCCAAGGGGTTGGTGAACTTCGCGAAGGGGTCTGGGAGACCCGCGGCTTCACATTCCACGTCCTCCTTATCCCATATGGGCCTTTTACCGAGGTAGCCACGGCTTCCAAGGTGATGCTTCCCCGTGTTCCTTTGCTGAAGGCTTTTGAGTTTCACAACCTTAGCCTTGGCTGCCTCGGTAGCGCAAGTGTCCTTGAACTTTTCGAACTCCTCTTCCGTAAGTGTCGGATTTTTCTCCAGAATCTTGGACAGGGGTTCATCAGCCTCAATAGCTCATTTCACCCTCCCTTTCCAGGAGGCCAAATCATTACTGAACATGCCCATGGCGTGATTGTTAATCTTTTTCATCTTTGGATCATCCCACGGTTGTTCTATGTTATCATCCCGGTCAGGGAACTTGAATCTCTTGTGCAACTTCGTTAGGAGCAACTGCGTCAAATGTTCTTTACTCCTTAAGTCATCGTCGTTGATGCTCGCGCATTCCCGTAGGATGCATCCTACTTGGTTCCCATAGCACTTGCGAGGTTCTTCCGTCTCTAACGGCTCAAACTTGCCAGGTGCCATCTTTGTGATCACAAGTCGTCCAATCCCTAGCTTGTTAGGTTTTCGTATCCTCTGCTTCTTATGCTTCCTCTTTTCGGTAGCGGCATTGGGGCCGGTACCTTCCCCGCCGGTACCTTCCCCGCCGGTACCTTCCCCACCAGTCTCGGTGCCGCCATCGGTGCCGGCGCCATCGGTGTCGATGTCGGCGTCAGTACCATCATCGAGGCCGACCTGCAAACCTTGCTTAGCAGTCAAATAGTCGAGGTTCCCTTGTTCACCCTCATAATCCATCTCGTCTGCATCTTGGTCAGAAGGCCCAGTTTCTTCGTTGTTCGACATGTTTCCTATGATTAAGTGGCCTCATTTATTTCTAAAAGTATGAATAAATGAGAAATGACATAAAAAGAAATCTATGTGCCAGCACTCAATATGCCAACTATGTAGCACAAATCATGCCTTTATTCACGGGAAATTTCGGCATGACCTTTGCTAAAAAATGGACATATCGAGCACCTGAAATTCACCGGAACGGAAATGAATCAACATTCCGGCGTAACATAGGCCACTCGGATCATTTTCCAAACATGACATGTCCAAAACATGACATGTCCAGTTCAAATTTGCATATAAATTCAGCTAATTTTGAAACCTAGCTAAATTCATAACTAAATAGATAACCTAATTAATTAACATAACCGAAGAACCCTAGCAGAGAGGGGGGGGTTTACAGAGAGTGCAGGGGCGAGGAGGCAGGCCCGATGACGGCCGGCAGGGGAGAGGAGGGAGGCGAGGGCCGACGGGTC
>NC_057798.1:558639446-558660432 GCF_018294505.1 Triticum aestivum
ACGGGGGAGAGCGACGGGGTCGGGGGCTAGCGCCGGCGCCGGTGGAGTCGTGGGCGAGCGCCGGGGCCGGGTCGGGCGCGGCGGTGCGACAGGGGAGAGAGAGTGGGGATTTGGGGGGAAATGGCGGGATGAAGCAGGGCGAGTGAGAATTTTGGTTTAAGTGGACGTAGCAGTAGCGCGTTACGTCAAAACGCGCTGCTACTAACATCAGTAGCTGCAGCGGTTTAGGTAAAATGCGCTACTACTAAATTCAGTAGCTGCAGCGGTTTATGCAAAACGCGCTGCTACTACCGTCGCTACTGCCAGTTTTCCTTTTTCTTTTCTTTATTTTATCCCACTTTTATTTCCCGAGGGCAGTGAACGAAGGGAGGGCGATATATATTGCATCATTTGACGGTTAAATATGTATGCAAAATAGGAACATATATATTACACATCATTGGACCCATGCATAATAATGGCTAAGTGTGTATACAAAATAGGAACATATATATATATATATATATATATATATATATATATATATATTACACATCATTGGACCCATAACATATGTTTCCTCAGTGCTGACGTTTTCGTTTTTGAGTCAGCTTCTTTCCCTTCTTGTTCGTCGAAGAATAATTGAGCCCTTCATTGTGACTTTTCCTTTTCCATGGAGTACGATTTTTCTTAGGTAATGTAGTATTGATTCTTATTTTGACGTATACTTCATCATCATTGTCATCTTCCCTCATTGGGTTGCCGTACTGATCATAGTCTTCCTCGTTGGCGACTCCATCCATTCCAATGATGTTCCTTTTGCCTCTCCTCATGACAACACGGCTGGGATTGCGCGGGTCAGTTATGAAGAAGCATTGTGTCACGTGCTTAGCGTGTACCCATGGCTCGTTTTTTACGATAGCGTTCATGGTAGCGCTCTTGGCGTCGGGTATAGTCATGGTAGTGAACATCCGGCTTTCTCTTTCGACATTCTTAGCCCATCTGACACGGAACATCGTCGTGTTGTGCAGTCCAGAGTAGTCAAGCTCTCAGATCTCCTCGACCCTTCCATAAAATCGTTCAGTTGTGCCGTTGTCGCTGCCGGTCATGCATTCCATCGTCACCCCTGAGTTCTGATCATCACTGCCCATATCTTTTGCCTCCGTGTAGAACGTGTATCCATTGATATCATATGCCTGATAGGTTACGAGGTTGGGAGAGGGGCCATGTGCTAAGGCGTATATGAGCAATCCGTCCTTAGAGCCCTCCTCCGGGGGATTAGCAATAATATGCTCTTTGAACCAATGCAGGAAAGTGGAGTTATGCTCTCTAGTAACTTCGGCGTCCATCCTGCATACCCCCCGGTCACGATACTTCTTTGCAATAATTTCTTTGTGCAGTGCCAGGAAAGGATCTACCTCGTCTAGGTGTTGTAGCACTACCAAGTTTGCTCTGTCAAAGTCACTGCGTTGATCTGAGTATGCCACGTGCAGTTCCCTGCGACCGTTGCAGTGACCATCTCCTTCGAGCCTCCCATCGTGCTTGTTAACGGGCAAACCAACACTAGCACCAGGCGGCTGGTCTGCGCCATATAGAAAATTCTCACAGAAAGAGATGCACTCTTGTGCCAAATAGCCCTGGACGATGCTTCCATCCGGACGGGACATGTTACGAACGAATCCTTTGATGATCCCATTCATCCTCTCAAACGGCATCATGTTGTGCAGGAATGGCGGCCCCAGGTCTATTATGTCATCCACAATATGGACACACAGATGGACCATCACGTCGAAGAACGCGGGCGGGAAGTACATCTCAAGCTCATTCAGTATCACAATGATCTCTTCCTGTAGCCTTTGGAGCTGCTTCACACTGATCGACTTTCGAGAGATGACATCGAAAAAGTTGCAGAGACCAATAAGCGTGTCACGGACGTGCTTGTCCATTGTCCCTCTAAGGGCAACAGGTAGTATCTGCGTCATCATCACATGACAGTCATGAGACTTCATCCCGCTGAACCTTTTCTTGTCCGTGTCTAGATATCTGCTTATCTTGCCACAGTAACCGAAACTAACTTTGACTCCGGTAAGGCACTTAAAGAATTGATTGATCTCAGCCTGACTTAAGGTGAAGCAAGAAGGGGGGCAATAATCCTCTTTCTTTATTTTCTTGACCTTCTTCTCCCGTGCCTCTGTCTCCGTCTCTGTCTCGTCTGACATTTTATGGGCCGGCATGTGTAGATCTTCCCTGATTTTCAAATCTTGCAAGTCTTTTTTTGCCTTCAGCCCATCCTTGGTCCTATCCGGCATGTTCATCAGTGTTGCGAGCAAGCTCTCAAGGACATTCTTACAGATATGCATTTGATCAAGGCAATGAGGAGTATCGAGTTTGTGCCAGTACTCCAAGTCCCAGAACACAGACCTCGTCTTCCATACCTTCAGCAGCGGCTCCGGCGCCTTTCTCATCGTCTTTCCCGGCGCGGGGCACTCCTTCCAGTTTTTCAACAGCTCATCGATTTCGGCACCGCTCCGCTTACGTGGAGGTACTCGATGCTCAGCGTAACCATTGAATAGATCTCCACGGTTTCTCCACGGGTCGTCCTGTTCAAGCCATCTTCGATGCCCCATGTACACGATTTTCCCAGACCCGCCATCTTTCCTTGACGTTAGCTGCTGAGACGTCGTATCATCCATGCACCGCGTGCATCCGCAATACCAATGGCACACCTGGCCTGCCACATATCCGTAACCGAGATAGTCCTGCACTGTCGTGATCAGCGCGGCTCTCATGTTGAAATACTCACCTTTGCTGGCATCCCATGTCTTGGCCGGTGTTTTCCATAACGTGTCTAACTCCTCTTGAAGTAGCCCCAGATACTAATTAATATTATTTCCTGGTTGTTTCAGCCCTTGAATAAGCATGCTCATGTGAATGTACTTCGATTTCATGCACAACCAGGGGGGAGGTTGTACATCCATACAAACACGGGCCATGTGCTATGGTTGGTGTTCTGGTTGCCAAATGGATTCATGCCATCGGTACACGCGCCGAGCACGATGTTCCTTGCATCACATTCAAAATACCGATAGAAGCTGTTCAACGCTCTCCACTGGCTTCCATCCTTCACGTGTCTCAGCTTCGGATCATCTCCATCGTCGGGCTTCTTCCTCTCCGCGTGCCAGCGCATTAGCTTTGCTTCCTTGGGATCTACAAAATACCTCTGGAGACGGGGAGTGATCGGTAAGTACCATACAACTTTCTGGGGACATTTCTTCCCGGCCTTCTTGTATCGAGAAGCATTGCACACCGGACAACTTGTTTTTTCCGCGTGCTCCTTCCGATAAATTATGCAATCGTTGATGCATGCATGGTATCTAACGTGTGGCAGATCAAGAGGGCACACGATCTTCTTGGCGTCATCAACACTAGTAGGACATAGATTACCCGCGGGAAGAACATCCTTTAGGTACTTGAGATGCTCATCGAGGCTAGTGTCGGTCCATTTGTTTTTAGCCTTCGTCTTCAGGAGTTGGAGCGTGAAACTCAAGCGGGTCACCTCAGGATTGCAACCATCATACAATGGAGTGTTCGAGTCTACCACCAGTTGCTCCAGCTTAGCCTCCTCTCTAGAAGCAGCTCTCTCAGTACTCGTCTCCTTGTGAAACAATGCTTGAACATGAGGGTCCCGCATAATTGAACTTAGTACCGACGAACTCTGCTGCGTGGAGTCCATGTCGTTCTCTCCGCCGCCATGTCCGGCCCCTTCTCCTCCGCCATGTCCGGCCCCTTCTCCGCCGCCATGTCCGGCCTCTTCCCCGCCGCCATTATCGATCATCTCTTCGTCTTGCCCCGTGTCATCATTGCCTGCCCCGTCGGCATCCTCAACATCGTCATCCTCATCTTCAATTATCCACCGAGTATAGCCATCCATGAAACCAGTCATGAGCAGGTGCGCTTCGACACGACCATCGTCATGGGGGTCGAGCCAAACTATTCCTTTGCATTTTCGACACGGACATAAAACCTCTGTCCAGTTATTTTCTTTCATGTCCTGCACCGCCGACCGCAACCACCTGTCCACCATCGTTCCACTGACCATCGTCAACTCTGCATGGTAATAATAAACAAATTGATTATAAAAATGCATGCATGCATCAAAGTCATAAAAAAATTTGGCATGACCTTCCCTAAAAATAGGACATATATGGATCTAGAGTTTGCCCGGAATTCGCCGAAACGGAAATAAATCGACATTTCGGCAAAACATAGGCAACTCAAAAGCACAATTTGGCGGCGTCAACTCATGCCACACACACAATTTCCACAAACATATCACACACACATAAACATATTTCCATTTTGCAAAAGCATGAAATTTTCATCACCTCTATCTCGATCGAGATCGAGCACACGGTGGAGATGATGTTGTAGGGAGATCAAAAGTGCACAAAGCTCTTCTTGACAAATATAGATCTAGTTAGGAGGAAAATAGGTCACTTAACTAAATCCTACATCTACCTAGCTACCTAATTTGGGAGGAGACAACTTCAACTAGTGGAGGGGGAAGGAAAAAGAGAAAGGAGATGCATTAATGGAGGTGGTGTAGTTATGTAGGAGTAATGAAGAGAGAGAAAGGTGGATAGAAGAGAGAGAGTAATGGGGGAGAAGTATTGAGGAGAAGAAGAAGAGTGAGAGTGGGAGCATGTGGTGGAGGTAGGGGGAAGGGAAGAGAGGAGGGGGAGGTAGGGGGAAGGGAAAAGAGGAGGGGGAGGGGAGGGACGGGTGGGGAAAGGTGTTGGGTTGGTGCGGTTTAGCAGTAGCGCGGGACATAAAACGCGCTGCTGATAAGGATTTAGCAGTAGCGCGCTTTGGGATACGGCGCTACTGCTAACTGGGACAAAAAAGTGTGGCAATTTGAAATTTACCAGCAGCGATCCCGGAGAAAGCGCGCTACTACTACATACTTAGCAGTAGCGCGGTTCTTGCGACCGCGCTACTGCTACTTAGAGTTAGGTGAACACCGCCGGTCGATATTTGTAGCAGCGTGTTTTAGGCCGAGCGCACTACTGCTAAATCCTTATCAGCAGCGAGTTTACAGGACACGCGCTACTACTAGTTAGCAGCAGTGCTCCTTTTTGAACCGCGCTGCTGCTAAGATTCCGTGTATAGGCTTTTCCCTAGTAGTGAGGCTCAGCCGGATGTGGACGACATTCAGCAGCGGTGCGCCACAAGGGCGGCCAAGCTCCGTGACGTTGAGGTCACTACTGGTATGCCAGTTAATACTTCTAATTCCATTCTGCATTTTTCAAATGATGAGATTGTTGAAAATGCAAATCAATTAGGAGTTTCACTAGGTAGTAATGTTACCGAGATCTCTATTTCCGTTAATGATCTTCTGGATCTAGAGGCTGAGCGGGCCTTAGAGATGATTCGTAATATAGGGACGGTTAAACCCATCAGTGATTCTGAGGTTGATGCTTTGGGGGTCAGGGTGCTAGATAATTTTTGTGTGGATCTTATGCCTCCCATGCCTGAGGCGGAAGAGGAGGATGATACTTCTAAGATGGTTATGGTTAGACCTTCTGAGACTAGTTGTGAGGACCGGTTGCAGAGTCAAAATGTCTCTAAACGCAAGTGGAAATGGAAGGTGTACCCGGTGTCCGCAGTGCGTAGGAGTGCTAGGATTCGTATGGCTAAAAAATTCCATGATGAACTATGAAAGGAATCTTTTGGAATAGCAGAGGTCTAAAGGACTTGGCTAAAAGAAGGTTTCTTGCTGAGGCGTCTGTCGAGCATCATTTAGATTTTATCGCTCTATTGGAGACCGGTAGAGATAATTTTGTGCCACAATTTCTAAATACTTTGTCGGGAGGTATTGAGTTTGATTGGCATTGCCTTCCACCGAGAGGGAGATCGGGTGGAATCTTACTCCGTGTTCGATGCGATGCGCTCGAGGTTCATAGTGTGGTAATGGGAGACTTTGCAGTCAAGTTTCGGGTGCGTTCGAAGGCCGATGGGTTTAATTGGGCTTTGGTTGCGGTATATGGTGCCGCACAGCCCGAACTCAAGCCCGAGTTCTTGGCTAATCTCGTTAGGATTTGCGGTTCCGAGCAGCTTCCTATCCTGGTGGGGGGTGATTTCAATATCATTAGAAGGCGTGAAGATAAGAACAATGATAACTTTGACGACAGGTGGTCGTTCATGTTCAATACTATCATTGAAAGTCTTGACCTGAGAGAGATTGAGCTCTCGGGTAGAAAATTCACGTGGGCTAACGCGCTGCCAAATACGACGTATGAGAAGTTGGATCGAGTGTTGGCTAGTGTCGAATGGGCACAAAAGTTTCCGTTAGTAACAGTTCAGGCTTTGTTCCTTGGACTTTCTTATCACACGCCCTTATTTGTGGACTCTGGTGAGGCCACCCACCTGGGAAACAAAAATTCGTTCTCCTTTGAGCTGGCTTGGTTTGAACGAGAAGGTTTCTTTGATCTCGTAGCAAGAGAGTGGGCTAAGGATTCTAGAGGGAGGACTGCGCTTCAGCGCTGGCAGAATAAGATCAGGCATTTTAGAAGTTTCCTGCATGGGTGGGCTAAGCATCTTAGCGGGATCTATAAGGTCAAAAAGGAAAGGCTCCTTTCCCTTATTCAGTCCCTAGATGTAAAAGTAGAAACCACAGTACTGTCGGCCGCGGAGCTTCATACCAAGCGTGACGCGGAGATGAGGCTGAAAGAACTTCTTCGAGAAGAGGAATTGAAGTGGGCGTTGCGGGCTAAGGTCCGGCGAGTAGTCCAGGGGGATGCGAACACTCAATTCTTTCACATGATCGCTAATGATTAACATAGAAAGAAGAGGATCTTTCAGCTTGAGCAAGATGAAGGAACAATTTTACAATAGGAAAAGCTAAAACTATATATTACAGAGTATTACAAACAGTTGTTTGGACCTCCAGAGGATAACTGTGTGTCTCTGGCTGAGTCCAGGATTGAGGATGTTCCTCAACTCACTGCGGTGGAGAATGATATTCTTGCGGCTCCTTTTTCTGAGAAAGAGGTGTATGAGGCCATATCGCAAATGAAAAATAACAAGGCGCTAGGCCCCAATGGATTTCCAGCTGAGTTCTATAAAAAGTGTTGGCATGTTATTAAAGGGGATCTGTTGCCTATGTTCAATGATTTCTTCTCTGGACAGCTTCAGCTTTTTCAGCTGAATTTTGGAACGATAACCCTTCTCCCTAATGACAGAGGATGTGAGAATTGAGCAATTCAGGCCCATCTGTCTTCTTAATGTAAGTTTCAAAATCTTTACTAAGGTCGGGACTAATAGGCTCACACAGATCGTGCATGCTGTGGTGCAGCCTACCCAAACCGCTTTCATGCCGGACAGGAACATCCTTGAAGGGGTTGTGGTCCTTCATGAAATGCTCCATGAGATTCACACGAAAAAGCTAGATGGGGTTGTTTTAAAGTGGATTTTGAAAAAGCGTACGACAAAGTCAAATGGCCCTCTCTTCAACAGGCCTTACGCACGAAGGGTTTTATTGAAGCTTCGTGACGCCATGTAGAATCCTTCACGCAAAAAGGGAGTGTTGGAATTAAAGTGAATGACGATATAGGTCATTATTTCCAGACACACAAAGGTCTGAGGCAAGGTGATCCAATGTCTCCTATTTTGTTCAACATTGTGGTTGACATGTTGACAATTCTTATAGGAAGGGCAAAGGAGGCGGGTCAGGTGGGTGGCTTGGTGCCTCATCTAGTTGATGGTGGTGTGTCTATTCTGCAGTACGCTGATGATACAAACATCTTCATGGAGCATGACTTGGCAAAAGCGAGAAATATGAAGCTGGTGTTATGCTTATTTGAACAATTGACCGGATTAAAGATAAACTTTCATAAAAGTGAATTGTTCTGCTTTGGTAGAGCCAAGGAGGAACAAGAGGCTTATAGGCAATTGTTTGGATGTGATCTTGGGGCTTTACCTTTTACTTACCTAGGTATACTCATTCACCATCGTAAGCTAACGAACAGAGAGTGGAAATGCATCGAAGATTGGTTTGAGAAGAAACTTAGCTGCTGGAAGGGCAAACTTATGTCTTATGGAGGCCGGTTGATTCTTATTAATTCGGTGCTCACGAGTATGCCCATGTTTCTCTTATCCTTCTTTGAAGTTCCAGTTGGGGTTAGGAAATGGTTGAACTTCTACCGATCAAGGTTTTTTTGGCAGAGTGATGAACTAAAAAGAAAATACCGACTCACCAAATGGGATATCATCTGTAGACCAAAGGACCAAGGGGGTCTGGGTATTGAGAATCTTGAGGTCAAGAATAGATGCCTTCTCAGTAAGTGGCTGTATAAGTTATCAGTTGAGACTGACGCAACGTGGGCGCAGATTCTCCGTAACAAATATCTGCAGTCCAAGACTTTGTCGCAGGTGACAGTGAGACCAACTGATTCGCCATTTTGGAAGGGGCTTATGAGAGTTAAGTCATCCTTCTTTAATAAAACAAAGTTTATTGTTGGTAATGGCAACAATACCCGTTTTTGGGAGGATACTTGGCTTGGTGATACGCCATTGGCAATCCAGTATCCGTCCATGTATCGTATTGTTCAATGACTTGATGCGCTAGTTGCAACGATTATGCAGTCCATCCCCCTTAATATTCAGTTTCGGAGGGTGCTTGTTGGTGATAGGTGGGAAGCATGGCTTCATTTGGTGAGTAGACTGATGGAGGTTCAGCTAGCTCATCAGCACGTTCAGTTGCGTTGGAAACTTACTATGTCTGGAGAATTTATGGTTAACTCGATGTATATCGATGTCATTAACTCTAGTGTCATTCCTAGTTCCAAACATGTTTGGAAAGTAAAAGTTCCTTTGAAGATTAAAGTGTTTATGTGGTTTGTACATAAACAAGTCATTTTAACAAAGGACAACTTGGTTAAGCGTAATTGGACATGATCTACTAGGTGTAGTTTCTGTGATCGGGACGAGACCATTAAGCATCTTTTCTTTGATTGCCCGTTGGCGAGAGTTTTGTGGCGCACTGTGCAAATTGCCTTTAACATTACTCCTGCGAATTCGGTCAATACGTTATTTGAAACGTGGCTTGTTGGGATAGAGTCCGATACAGCTAGACACATTCGTGTAGGAGTATGTGCGTTGTTGTGGGCAATTTGGAACTGCAGAAATGATTTGGCTTTTAACAGAACAACAACTATTCATTTTTTGCAAGTTTTATTCCGAGGTACAGCGCTGATCCGTATGTGGTCCTTACTCACTCCGACGGAGGTCAGTGAGCGTTTGGTTACTGGATCTGTCCGGTGGAAGATGGTAGCGTGGTGTATCTTCAATCGGTTTGCATGCGGTCATGTAATAGAATAGGCGATTAGTTTACTTATCTTTGTTTTGCCAGCCGATTGTGGCTCTAGGGCTTTTTGTTTTTGACGTTGAGGCTCTTTGTGAGCTAGCCTATCTTTTTATTTCAAGACTGTAAGAACTTGTTGAACCTATTTTATTTATCAATATGGCCGTATGCATCGTTCTGATGCAGAGGCCGGGGAGCCTCCTTTCGAAAAAAAAAGCATACTCTCTATTTTTCAGAGGGGTCGCCTAGTTGATCCCGAGGAACTCGCTCACGGAGAGCACGTCGCAGAATCCTGCTCCTCCCTGCATGTGGATCTGATCGGCGTCGAACTCCCAACAGATGTCCCCGTTGCCGAGCCCATGCAACAAGTTCACGGCGCCGCACATGCCATCCACCTGCACGCCCCCTTGGCGGCTTACGCCCTGCTGCGCCGAGCTGCCGTCGAAGGCCGCGTCCAGTGCGCTAGGTGCCATCAGGCCGGTGCCGTAGTCCATGTCCATGTCCATGTCGAGCCAGTCCGCGAACATGACCTTGGGGAGCACGGGCGTGTGCGGCCGGATCGAGGCTACAACGCCGGGGACTGTGAGGTTGCTCGAATCGTCGGCCATCGGCGACGACTCCAGCGGCCCTGACGAGCCGGAGATGGACGGTTGGTTAACGGTGTTGCGTTCGCGGGTGCTGTCGCTGGGCGGCGTGCTCCGGGGCGCGTCCGAGCCGGCGGACTTGGCTGGTGACCGCTCGCCCTCGACGCGCTTCTTCAGATACGAGTTCCAGTAGTTCTTCACCTCGTTGTCGGTCCGGCCCGGCAGGTGCTGCGCTATCTGAGACCACCTGCGCCACAGAAAAAACCTCACCATGTTAGAGAAGCAAACTATTGTACAGTCAGTAATATAAATAAAGCTATGATTGTCAATGTCAAAGCATCTGTTACACTATCATTGCTCATTTGTCTCAACAGTTGACTAGTCCTACAAGCGTGTACAAATGATTGTACTACACATATCTTTACTATCAAAATTGAGGACGGTACTAATTATGATCTTGCGTACGAAATGGAATTGACAAAACTATCTTGCTTGCAACGACTATTTAGAAACGTAACGTAAGCATTGGATTAGACACAAGTTTAGCGATTCTTAGCTGTTCTTTAGTCCTTTTTGTCCAAAAAGAGGTTAACCGTGACCAAGCCAACTTTCCATCCAGTAGGTTAGTCAAAGCGAGGCTCTTGTTCGCTATCGCCAAATGGGCACTCAAAAGAAGCAATCGAGTGCCTCGATATGGAACGCAGGTGTCAGCATCAACTCCATCAAGTAAGGCGGCCTACATGGCAGACATATCAGCATTTCCTTTTGTTTGCGCCATCAAAACTCAGCTTGCCAGCTTTGCTGACACTAGCAAATTGGCGCAAGCATACTAGTAGTACTCCTAGAGTTTTTCTTCTTATTGAACCGCTAAGAAATACCCCTAGAGTTTTTTAGAAAAGGAGGAAGAGATACTCCTAGATGAATTAGGGAAGAAAATATCAAAGAAACACTCTCTGATTCAATCACGCCTGCTAATAATCAAGGTGACGTTTGGCTCGTCACCAATCTACTTGGTCTGGAGGCGAGGTGGCAAAGGTGAGAGTTGTGATGTGTGCTTGGGATGCTTACTTGTTGCCGAGTGTGGCATGGAGGCTCATGACGGTCTCTTCTTCCTCCCGGGAGAACATGCCGTGCTTCAGCCCCGGCCTCAGGTAGTTGATCCATCGCAGCCTGCAGCTCTTCCCGTTCCGCTGAAGCCCTGCAATTCACGGCAAAATTTAGCCCCCACCCCACCTGCCAAGGTACATTTCACAAATTTCTGCTGGATCCTTTTCCGAAAGCACTGCAAAAATTTGCTGAATTCTAAAGAGCTTCGTCTACAGTTCTCTGGCGATTTTAATTCCCCATCTTTTCCCCTTCCCACGAGCCAAGGTACATTGCAGAGCCTCGACAGCAAAGCAGGGGAAATTGGGAACTGGGCATGAACCTGGCAGGCTCGCGGGAATACAGTACACAAGAAGAAAATCTGTCCAATTCCCTTTCGAAATTCTTGCTTGGTTGGGAGGGAGTTCTTACCGGCCTTGACGGGAACGGTGCTCCAGCAGCTGTGGCCGTAGCGGACGATGAAGTCACGGAGCTTTTGGTCCTCCTCCGGCGACCACAGCCCCTTGCGGTGCTGCGCCTTGGGCTTCTGGCACGACTTGCACCCCATCAATTCTTGCGAAATGCCGGCCGCCACGGAGGTGCAGAACCAGCAATGCTGTGTAGTACTCCAAGCAGGAACAACGAAGGAGGTTAAGATTTATTAAATCAGCTTTGAGAGGCGTGGGAGGGGCTGCGATTGCCGTGCTGTTTGCACTGTTGTGTCTGGCGTGAGGGCTCTCGGTGAGACTCCCAAATGATGAGCTGTTGGGCGCCTTCTCGAGAGGATAAAGAAAGATTAGTCACCGATTCTTTTTAGTGATCACAAACTCTTTGAGATAGCATATCCATTGATTTCTGCAATGCCCGTTTATTTATTTAGTAAAAGCTTCTTTATTTATTTATATTAGCATATAATTATCCAAAAGGCGTGGAATTGTAGAAAGAAAAATCCATCTTGGAGACACCCAATCATAAGTTGTGCAAATTGTGTATTTTTTGAATAATTCCCCGTCCTCTGTGAACCTTGAAGGTAAATCATGGACAATTCTAGTTGATCTTTGTTTGAGAGGCAACTATCTAGTTGCCCCGTGTAGTTGCTTGCCTAGCATTTTAAATTTGAATCTTGGAATCTAATGTGTTCATTTTCCTGTTGGTACCATCTTTTGGAATAATCCAAGAGAAATAAGATTCAAAATCTATTGAAATCATTTACAATACTCAGTTGTAGAGCCTCCCTACTGCTCACATAATCCATAGAAAATGTCTGATGGCAACTCAAAAAAGAAAAAAGTATCCGATGAACCAAGTTACAATAAGAAGAACTCCGTGTGAACACCAATTTTGAAGGCTTCTAAATATTCTTAAACAAATACTATTTGTTAGAAAGTTGATGCTTGATAAATTGTGGAATCTGAACTTCAAACTCACATTCATTTAGGTTGCGACTTTTATACTTAGTCACAAAGATATTTCAGTTCTTGAAGATGAATGCTGCCAGGAATATAATGATCATAATGCAAAAGCTACAATCCAATGGAGCCCATTTAAAGAAAGGCTTGGCACCACTAAGGCCACCATCTCTCCCTTCTTTCTTCCCAGTTTGCTAAATAAATTCGATAATCTCAGAGATCTAGAGGTTCCTTTTTCCACATAGGAAATTATGATGTCATAAAAATTGGTCCTAGACCTAATGGGCCAATGGTGTTTTTATTATGTCCTACCGGGATATTCTTGCAAATGATTTGTAGGAGCATATTGAGGACTTCTATCATGGAATAATTAACTTGTGGGCCATCAATACACCTTTTATCACCCTGATTCCAAAGAAAGGCAACTCCCTAACCTCAAGTGACCTCATGCCAATGTCCTTGCTTAACTGCATCATCAAAATCTTAAAAAATCTACTTGCAAAAAGGCTGCATAAAGTAATTTTCAAATTGGTGCGTATAAATCCATATGGCTTTTTTAAGGAGATCCATCCATGACGGTCTTACTTGGGCTTTTGAGTTCTTATTTTAGTGCCAATAGTCTAAAAAAAGAAGTTATGGTCTCAAAGCTGGATTTCGAGAAATGCTTTGATATGAATGAGCATGACACAATCATGGTATTTCTTACTACTAGAGTTTTGGAGCAAGATGGTTGAATTGGATGGAATTGATTTTTTTCCTCTAGCACTTCCTCGGTTTTACTGATGGAATCTGTGGAAACCAGCTTCACTGTAAAAGAGGAGTTAGACAGGGGGCCTCTATCTCATCTAATTTTTGTGCTTCCTGCTGATGTGCTTCAGTATGTCCCGAATGAGGCTATGAATAATGACTTGATCATATCCCCATTTCCTGTTTATCATGTCCTGACTTCTCGGACACCTAGATGCATATGCCACAATTCTTGTAATGCTTGGTGTGGAAAGCCGACTTGTACAAGCAGTGAATCAGTCAAGGCTCTTTGCTGCTCAAACTGGTCTGGAATTAATTATACTAAATATATGTGATTGTTCCTCTCAATGTCACTCCTGACAAAGCTCATAGATTGGTTAACATTCAAGGATGATAGCTGAGATATTTTCCATTCACATATTTTGGTCACCCTCTCAATACTAGCAGACCAAAACTTGAAGACTTCAATCCTATTTGTGAGAAAGTTGAGAGAAGATTGGTTGGCTGCTCCATTTTATTGTCATATGATGGAAGGCTTAAATTAATTAAATTAGTATCCTCCTCTCTGCCCATTTTCTTCATATGTACCTTGCTTTTCTTACCAGCATCACCGATCAAATTAACAAATATCTTAGGCACTTCTTCTAGATGGTATTTGGGCAAGAAAAATAAAGGAACTGCTTTGATTGCTTAGGATAAAGTTTGTAGGCCAAAATCCCAAGGTGGATTATGCATTCATGATGTGGCTCTCCGAAATAAAACTCTCTTGAAATAAAACCTTCACAAAATTTTAAACAGGGAGGATCTTCTATGGGTGAAACTTACTTGAGAAGCATATTATAACAAATTATCTTCCAACTGACAGACTGGAATGATCTTACTTGTGGAGAACTCATTTCAAACTATTAAGTGAATTTAAAAAGCGACAACTTGTAGTATTGGATCTGGAGATTCAATTATGTTTTGGTATGATCAATGGTAGGAGAAACCTCTCTCATAGAAATATCCTGAGATACTCCCTATTGCCACAAATAGTAAACTTTCCTTGGCCTATGTGACCAATTGAATTGATTTTATTGAGCACTTTCATACACCATTATCTATTCAGGCTTATAGTTACTTAAATGAAATTAATAAAAAGTTTCAATATATCACCTCTCCACGAATCTTGATAAATGGACATATAAATGGAAGGGTCATGGCTACTCTTCAATGAAAATGTACAAATGGATGGTGGGCAATGAGACATCCACATTGTTTTCCAGATGCATCGGGAAATGTGGTGCTAGATCAAGCACAAGATTTCCGTTTGTCTCCTTTTGCATGATAGAATCAACACAACAAACCTCTCAAAAGGAAATCAATGCACATTAATTGGTATACATTGTGTATTTTGCCATGAAAAATCTAAAGAGACAACCTTACATCTTTTCTGGGATTGTACATTAGTTCAAAAAATTTGGGTCTCTAATCTCCCCAACTATCAGAAAGGTATTTCCATTGCTAGCTTTCAAAGAGATCCCTTAGAAAATTGCTTTGGATGTCATCATTCTGGGGGGCTGGAATTTTTGGAGTAAAAGAAATGGCAAGATATTCAGAATGGAAGTGCCTACACTTAGTACTCGGAAATATCTTCTAAAGCAGAATCTTCACCACCTTCGACATAGAATCAAAAGAAAGAATGTTGATTGCTTGTAGAGATGGATTGACACTCATCTTGAATGAGGTTGTCGTACTATAGATGCAGCCTTATTGCATGATGTTTCCCAAAACTTGCATAGGATAATTGTCTCCTTTTATTTTCCGCTCCTCCTTTCTAATTCTATTTGTACATATTCATATTATGTTTTTAGGCTTCAAAAAAGGAGGCAAGAGAAAAATATGCTTGGACAATGATGTTGTATTGCTTATCACTATTCATTATTGAATTTTCTTTTTGCATACCACCCAAATGAAAACAGAATTGTTTTTCAATTTAAAATTTACATGTATGTAGAACATCCTCTTCAACATATCATATCTTTTTCCAAAAAAACTAAAACATAGTTTTTATAGGCCTTCCACCTAATATCCACTCTAATGTGTCGATACGTTTTCATAGAGGTGATAGAACTTTTGCACATGTAGAAATGCAAAAGCCTAGTAACTTTATTCTTTTATTATACCCCTAGCAATAAATTGTGTCTTAATGCTCGTTGCGTTGTGAAAATGTGCTCCGCCGACCAAATTGATTATGCTCCGCTCTTAGGCTTCCGACACAAATTAACTCTTGTGAGTTCTATTGACTACGTGTCATGGTAGTCTCATGACAGATGTGATGGGATGGCTAAAGAGAGGAACAAGCAAGAGGCAACCTGTGGGCTCTAGAGGTGAGGTTGTTCGTCATCTAGGAACCGGCCAGTATGCGCCAGCCAGCTGACTGGGTTGCGCTGGGAAGCCAGCCAAGGGCGAGCCGGATTGAGGGGCGTTGCCATCCCTGATATTTTTGAAAGGATCTAGGTTCTGTTGCTTGCTCGGGGTCCATCCCCCGACACTACGTTTACATAGCTAAAGAAGAGTTTGATTGTTTTCATTTTCTCCTTTAAATATATCGTGATATTAAGGGATTTTTGAGGGATAAACATACTATAAAGTATAGAAACGGAAGTAGATGCTCATATCCATGCATGCACACTCACCCCATGTGAATGAGAGAATAACGTTGTAAAGTTTGGAATAAATCAATAAAAATATGAGCAACCATGTCAAGTCTAGTAATTGAAGGCAAGTTCAACCACAAGAGACTTAGCCAGCTGAGCTATGCATTGTTTTTTTAGATGGAGCTATGCTCAGCACGCTATCATAAGAGTGTTAGGGCATCTCCAAAGTGGCTCCTCAAATCTTGACTATATGTCCGGACCACAGTGTCTGGGTCACTTTTGCCATCGAATGAGAACCCTTAGAGCATCTCCAATACAAGATGAAAATTAGAGATGTAAAACAGGAGATGTAAAAATTCACATCTCCAAAAAAGAGGCAACTCCAACAGATGATGTATATTGAAGATGTAAAAGAGCAACTCCAACAGAAAATGCAAACTGGTGATGTAAAAGTAAACCGACGGCCGCGCGACTATTGTTCAACCGTTGTACAGCTACTGTACAGCTGCCGTTCATCCGCACAAAATGAAATAAAACATCCAAAAATCAAAGAAATTTTTTCACATGTCCACAATATCAAATTATTACATAATTCATTAAAACCACAAGATCAAATGTAACACAAATACAACAAATAAATAATGAAACTAGGCGGCTCTTTCGCCATGCCATTCTCAATACTCCTCCATCAAATCCTTCTGAAGTTGATCGTGTGCATCAGAGTCTCTAATTTTATTGTACACCTTCATGAAACATTTGATTCACTCCTGTTTTCTCATTGGCATAACACGTATGCCCATCAAATGATAGAATGTGTAATATAAATTTTGTCCATGCTCATTCTCAATGATCATGTTATACATGATCACGCAAGCGGTCATGATATACCGAAGGTTTTTTTATCCCATAATCTAGAAGGTCCTCACACAACATCAAATTGGGATTGCAAAATCTCAAAAGTCCTCTCAACATATTTCCTAGACACCGCTTGTGCAATATGAAAGATGAGTTCTTTCTTACCTTGGGGTTTTGCAATTGGCTTGAAAAAAGTACTCCACCTCGGTTAGATCCCATCCGCAAGATAGTACCCATAGTTGTATGTGGGGCCATTTTCTTCGAATGTCACTGGTGGTGCTTCTCCATTTGCTAACTTGGCAAAAGGAGGTAACCGGTCAAGCACGTTGATATCATTGCAAGATCCAGGCATCCCAAAATGTGAATGACAAAAACATGTTTCTTGATTGGCAACGGCCTCAAGAATGATAGTGGCATCCTTTCCACAACCCTTGAACTATCCATGCCATGCTTTTGGGCAATGTTTTCATTTCAAATGCATGCAATCGACGGATCCTAGCATACCTGGACACCCACGAGTTTTGTTCGTCTCCAAAAGCCTCTGATTGTTTTGAGCATTGGGTGCTCTCAAGTACTCTGCACCAAACACTTCTACCATAGTCTTTGCAAATTGTTTGAGATAGAAGATAGAAGTGCTCTCTGCCATCGCCGAATTGTCATCAATGTAGTCTGCCGGAACACCATAGGCCATCATGCACAAAGCGGCAATGACCTTACGTTCGGTGCTACGTCCAAGCAACCCAGCACAATTCATCCTCTGTTCGAAGGATCGATCATGCTGCTTCATGGAATTGCAAATGTGGATGAACAAGTCTTTGGACATTATGAACCGGCATCGGAAGGACCCCTCCGGAAAAACTGGTGGTGAACCAAAATAGTTGCGCATCAACCTCTTGTGCACATCAACCCATTCTTTCTGAATGAACGCACGACCATACGCGGAACCGTCATGCTTCGGCTTCGTTTTCTTGTGCATCGCCACTAGAATAGCAATGTCCTCTTCTGCATTCAAATGTAATTCCTCATCCGATGAGGAATCATCCACGAAAGAGGAATCACACGAGCTCATCTACAATGCAGAAAATCATCGTCAAACTACCTCTCCAACCCTAGAAAAAAAACCGTCAAGTTCGATCAAATTTTTACCATCAAACACCTTGCTTGCGGGGTGGACGAAATCGGCCGGCTGTGGGTTGGAAGCCATTTTGCGACGGCGGGTGCGGGCGGCGGTGATGGCTCGGAGGAGGAGATGGCTGCAGCTCGGCGGAGAAGACGGCGGGAGCTCGGCATGCGGGCGGCCGACTTCCGCGGCTGGACGAACGGTCGAGTCGGGCGGGTAGTGTGGCACGCCTCCCATACCCGCGGCGGGCTGTCTTGGCTAGGTAGAAGCCTAGCCTATCGAAGACCTCGCCGTGGAAGGCATTAAGCTAACTGGACTACCGAAGAAGCTTCGATTCGAGGTGGGCTGCCGAAAAGGAACCGGTGGCTGCGGGCGGCGGCCCGTGGTACTACGGGGAGGCAGGCGGCGCGGAACAGCGGGGCGAAGCCACAGTAGGGCCGGCGGCCGTTGGTTGTGCAGGGACAACGTCGATTTTGGGCGAAATTGGTCGGCGACAGAGTTGGGCGGACGATGGGTGGTCGCGCGGAAGCGGGCGGAAGGCAGTTGGGCGGTTGGCGCGCGGCTGGCAAATTTACATCTCTTGTAGGTGGAGATGTATATTTGCATCATGAAGTGTTTTATTTTACATCTCCGGAAGGCGGAGAGATGTAATTTTTTTCATCTATATCATCTGTTGGAGAGGTGTTTTTGGTCTCTAGAGATGCAAAAGTTAGGTATTTTTATATCAACATCTTATATTGGAGATGCTCTTATATGTCCACTTACCAGTCCGGACGTACGGATTTTGGTATCTTAGCAACAAACGTGGGAGCTTTGCGAGAGTCCGGACATGCACTTGATCAACACAAAGCCTCTGCGTGCTTCACCTTTCTTTTCTCTCTCTTCACATGCCTGGTCTCCCTCTCCTCTCTCTCCTCCCAACCAGACACCACACTAGAATATCCCACCACATGCATGGCCCCCCTCTACTCTCTCTCCTTCCAACCTTAATTTGTGAATAGCGTTGGACAGATCTCTTCCGCATCATATCTGTGGACCACGTCCATACATAAAAACAAACATTTGCAGCGTCCATGTACGAGTCAGCGTTGAAGATTCCCTTATGTGTTTTTGAATTATTCTCTTGCAGAACCCATATTTAAAATCTGAGCTCTTCTCCATGTAATCCTCCACGGTCCACTTTCCCTCACTTTTAATATATTACATAATATGAATAGAGATTTAGACCATTTATGTGGTATTTGACATATTGTGTCTTAGAGCATCTACAGTTGAGTACCCTAAACCGTCCCCAAATGCTTGGTCACGAAAAACTGACCCAAATGGACGCCTTAAATCATCCTCAAACGTTTGGGCCGTCTGGCGCCCCTCATATCCAACCCAAATATGGGGCAATATGAGGCGGCTCGAGCGCATACACCACGTCAGCTTGCCCCAGCTTGGCCCACCCATGCCCCGCAAAGATCCCCATCCGGAACACCACTTCACTCCCTCTCTGTCTACTCCACTTTCGATCCCCTCCGATTCAAATTGATGGCCATCGACGGAAGTAGCGCTGTCTCCGGTGGAGAATCCGATGGCTCAAGCATCGATGTGGAGGAGGTCGCCCTCCGCATCACGTTTAGGCGATCGTTGGTCGAGCCAGGCGGCGCCGGAGCGGCGGATCTTCTTCCTCAGCGCCTGTCGCTCGTCGACACATTGCCGACGACGTTGCCGACCCGTCCCGCCCGACACACACGCAGCTCCGGCCGTTCCGCCCCTGTCCTTCAGGTGCGCCCGCCATGCGAAGGAGCAGGACCACGTGCTCCGCAGGCTACCGGGCCGAAGCTGCAGCTCGGAATCCGACTTGACGGGCGGCTCCAGCTCGAACAATGACGCAACACCGCACGCCGACGCCTACACGAAGGAGGGTCATAGCCGCATCAACGACCAGAATGGGACGAAGGGGCCGGCGAGGAATGGTGATTTCCTCCGCCCTGCCCCGTTCTGTTTATATTTTAACTATGTTTTAAATAGTTTGTAGTATGGATTTGCACTGTCTACCGTTGAACTCGGATGTACTATGCTCCTTTTGTCCGTTGATGAAATGTTGATTCGATAAACTGTGTGTGTTGATTGTCTTTTACATAGCGTTGCATGGGTTGTATGATTTGAGGTTTCGATTATGAGGGGCGCAGATGTGGAAGCCAACAAATAACACATGACCGGTCAGTGCCACATTTGAAGGCTGGATTTGCCTAATCCGACTGTAGATGCTGGGCAAGAAAGAGGAAACATTACGCTCTTGTCCGGCGAGACAAACATCACATGACCATCAGTGCTCCTGCCACCTTGGAATGCTGCCACCACAGCACATATTCAAGTCACTTATGCACGTTAGCACATGTAGCTATTGCTGATTCATCATTGACAATGACATCCTGTGCGCGTCCGAAGCAAGTATGGACGCAGTTGGGTGTGAAGTCTTGAGGGAGGGGGTTGGCTGATTTGATTTGACTTAGTTCTTTTGGTGCCATTTCCAAATTTGAAATAAGATTATTATTGGATAAATGTAAATGTAGATAGTTAGACCTGCATTGTACTACCTCCGTCCGGGTTTATTGGTTCCCATTGTATTTTGTGTTAAATTTTGACCATAGATTAAACTAACAAAATGTTCACGTATGTCAGCAAACATTATATTTTTGAAAACTATGTTCAAATACGAATCCAACGAGATATTTTTTCTATACATGCAGTAACATTTTGTTAATTAAATCTTTAGTCAAAATTTGGCACAAACTAAGGGGACCTATAAATCAGGATAGAGATAGTATCCAAACAGGTTTAACTAATTCTTTAACTTATATTTTAGTGTATGCAAATAAAAAATATAGACACGTAGCTACTCTACAAACCTATACGACAATAGTGTATGACATTGTGTTGTGCTGTGATTTCTGACATTTCAAATATAAATTTTAGATATGAACAGTGATCTCCACTAACAAACAATCAGAGGTCAAATTACCAGTTCGTACTTCGCAGGAGTATACACACAGACGAAATAATTTAGGGAAACGTTTGGGGCCGGGGCACCGGCAGAACGATTCGGCCGGTCTCCCTCTTCCTCGCGCTCCTGCTTCTTCTCCCGTCCCACCCCGCTGCTACGGCGAGTTGCGACGACGAGCAGCCCCTGCGAGCGAGCGGCGACGGCGAGCGGCCCCGGC
>NC_057798.1:558660722-558666821 GCF_018294505.1 Triticum aestivum
CTATTCTCCCAGCGCGCCGTTTCCAGCACCAGCAATCCCCCAGCTCCGACAGACGAGCTGCATAGCTTCGACGGCGAGGCACACCCCACGACACAGGGGATGCTGGAACCGGCGTCTGATTTTGCTGCAACGACAAATCCAGAGCTGGAACCAGCATGTAGTTTTGGTGCATCGCCTGGAGTGTTTTCCATGTCGCCGTCGGCGGCCGCCTCATTTTGTTGCAAACGACGAGGCAAAAGCTTCTTCCCGCAAGAGTTTTTGCTACCACGGCAACTGGCGGAAGCAACGACCAGCAATGCTTTTCCAGCAAATGATTTTGTCCCGGCAAACCCAGAGCTGGAACCAGCTTTTGTTTTTGCTACAACCTGCAAATCGAGAGCTGGAACCAACAACATTTTTTGTTGGAATCAAAGGAAGCAGGGGCGTCAACGGATGTACGTCAGAGCTGCAACCAGTGCTGAAAAATGCTACATCCGGTAGCCATGAAAGCTACAACCAGCTTGAAAAAAGCTTCAACTGGATATGAGGTAGTTGGGGGTCGGCATCTCGCAGCGACAAAAAGCTGCAACCGGCTTGGAGGAAAGCTACAACGCGCTTCTAAAAAAGCTTCAAACCGAGAACGGCTAGCTAACAATGGTGAGCGGCGGCGACGGAGCTGCATGGCGCGCGGTGCTGCGACGGGCACGCGGCGTGCTATGATGGCGGACTGCGACAATGCTGGAACCCTCACCCGGCGGTGCTGCAACCAGAGGGAGGGAGACACGCCCGGCCCGACGGAGCTGCATACGGCGAACGCCCCAGGTGAGCTGCGACGGCGAGCAGCCCCGGCGAGCTGCGACGGCGAGCGGCCCCGGTGAGCTACGACGCGGCGTCCAAGGGCGAGCGCGAGGAGGCTGACCCGCGGAGATTCATTTTTTTCCCTATGTTTACGCGTGCGTGCGGGAGGAAGAAGATGACTTGGTCGGGGCAATCTCATCCACTCACGCGTGCAAATCCAACGCCCAGCAGCGGACCGGCCCAAATTTGGACCGGTGCACCGGCGCAGAGTGCTGCCCAATAATTTAGCTATACATTTGGTGGAGAGGAAATTTCTTCCGACGGCGCCTAGATTAAGAGACAATACGTATGTCTTGCATTTAGACGTACACATATATAAAATAATGTAAAGACTATGTAATATGATCCATTAGGTTAGTATATACACCGCATTGATATTGTTGATTGCGACCATGAGACGCGGTACGTTATTCCATTTTATCATTGTTAATGTGTTCTGGTGGCCATATTGAATGGTACATCTGTGGTTAGAGGATCTACATCCCCATTTGGCAAATCAGGCCCCCGATACGCGCAAGGGCGCGTCCAGACGCGTCTGCGGACAGCGCTCGGCAGCCCTTCATACGTTGCGTCGCACATTCATATATCTCAAGTTCTAATCCTCAAATTCATGCAAATCATGCATGTCGATCCTATGATACAAATTGTCCGAATTTCAAACTTCGAAACAAAGCAAAGCAAATCATAATTCAATAAACCTGACATGCCAAAATGAAATCAATGTCCAAGCGTGAGGGATGGCCTCGGACCACTGGTCGGGCGCCTGCTCCGAGCGAAATGCGTCGTGCTGTAGGAGGAATGTGTCCTGCTCGTCCTGCTCTGCCTGCATCCGGGTTGCCTGCTCCGCCTGCATTCGGGCTGCCTCCTCCGCCTGCATCCGTGCTGCAGCCGCCCTCGCCACCTGGTACTCCCTACGGTCGTTGATCTCCTTCTTCTTGTCGCAAGCCACTTCTTCGCATCTTCTGCGTCCCGTGGTGAGGATTGGGAGTAAGGGTGGAGCACGGCGAGGGTCCAAGCATGAGAAAGGTTGGAGGGTGGCGGGAGGAGGAGGAAGGGTTTGATGAATTTGGTGCAATTTACGGTGGGGTCAGGCTGGCCCCATATTTGGGATGGATATGAGGGGTGCCGGTCAGCCCGGGCGTTTGACGCCCATTTAAGGAGCCCGTCTAGGTCGAAAAATCATGACCGGACAGTGATCGATGGCCTGCTCGGGCATACGAGGCGGGTTTGAGGTGCCCGACTATAAATGCTTTTAGGGAATCTCCAACGCCGACTCTCAAACCACCCGCATACGTTCTGATCGTGTTGTATGGACCACAAAAGCCATTCAATGTGGGTCTGTATCGGTTTGCAGGGCGATCGAGACGTATTTCTCCCACACCCGTTTTTTATCACACTGGCCCACCCAAACCCCTTCCTCCTTTGCCCCCGCGCATTCCCTCCCGGCACCAGCTGTCCGCATTCATGCCTCAATAAAGCGTGCCGCTTCACATTCAAGTCGTCCCAGAGTGGATGCGACCTCTCACTGGCTCCGCCATTGAAGCAGCATGCCGGCCGAGGGCGCCGCCCGCGATGCGTCTCCGGTGTCTGGGCCGGTTCAATGTTGGAGAAGCGTTACTGGACGGGACGAGATTCATATCTACCACTCCAATGCCTCGTCCGTTCGTATGCAACCATTAAGTAGGCTCGCCGGCCGACAAACCTACTCTGGCGACGCGTATTGACGCACCCGGGTGCTTGGCCTCACTGAATCCGCAATTTAAAGGCGGCCACACCCGACTAATTCCACGCCACAACACAAGCCGTTCTCTATCCTCCTCCCTTGCACTGCATCCGCCATGACTGCAATCGGCGAAGCTCTGTGGGAGAGTCTTTCCACGGAGATGAAGTAAAAGGTGGCCGCCCTTGCTGCCGCCCGGTAGAGCCGCCGTGCCAGGCTAATCGAGGCCAGCTTGCGGGCCGGCTCGCCCGAGGTCTCTGACGACGAGGACGATCGCACGATAGAGACGGGCTTTGCCGACACCACCTTGTCTCCTGCGCTTGTGCACGCCGGCTTCACCATGGAGTAGGCACACTAGAACACCATCATGGCAGAGGTGCAGCCTGCGCCAGCGCCTTTGTCAGTGTTCCAGCAGGCGCAGGAGGAACAACAGTACAACCCATTCCTTCTGGAGCAGCACCGACTGGCGGAGGGCGAGATCTATGGCGAGCGCGCGAGCAAGGAGGCTGTGGCAAACCCCAACTTCGTCGTGGAGTAGCGTGCCATCTACGATGGCATCCGCGCTCAAGTCGCCGCTCGCCAGGAAGCGGCCGCCGCTGAGGCGCAGCTCCAGGTGATCGCGGAGGAGAACAACGCCAGCTGCGCTCCTATGCGTCGTGGACGAACTATCTCGCGGCCCAATGGGACAACAGCATGAGCGCCACCATTTCCATCGTGGACCCTCACGTCCACTGGTGACGGACAAGACACAGAGACCTCCAAGGATGAGTTGGGCACGGGAGGCGGCATGGCCTTGTGTCCCATGTGGGCTAGTCCGTCTCCCGTGTTCTGTTCTTTCTCCTTGGAGACCGCAGCTTCACCTCATCGGTCTTATCGCCAGTGCTCATGGAGACGGCGGATGAAGGATGACAAGGGCTTGGACGCCGGGCTCCGCCGCCGTAGGATAGGTTTAGGGTCGGGTCAGTTTTTTGTTTGTTTTGAATGTTCGAAATCTAACGAAAATCCCTCGTGTTTGCGTAAATGCCATCCTGTTTGTATGAAATCCGATGTGTTTGCATGAATTTCATCCAATTTATTGAAAAAGTATTTGAAATATATGTGGGCAGCTTTGGATGGCGATCTCCCGCATCCATATCCACGGACTGATCCCTTTGTCCATGAACGGATGTGAGGGAAAATTTACGGATCATCATTGGAGATGCCTAAGACAAGCTCACTATACGTTGCAATCTTATTGCTTAAACTCCATCTAACAGCAATACATAAGAGACAAAAAGGGATCGTCATGACAGCCTTCATTACAGCCCTGCACGAAGAGCATGCATGCCTGTTTGATATAGCCGGACGGCCGGCGAACATCACACGTATCCTTGCGTGGTTCCACACGCTGCCCTGCGCTCTTGACCTGGCCACCGGACAAACCATCCATCTACACGGGTTTGAACGCTGCCCTGCTGGCTCGACCACCCCGTTTACTTTAAGCTTCCAGATATCTTTCTTTTTTTGCCATGATGCTACTACATTTTGTATGCCGGACGCCCATCCGGCGTGGTTCGTTTGAACAATGCGCTGGTGCCGCAAACATATGGCGTTGCCCCGCGCCGACGCGCCGGTGCGAAGGTCAATGTGCATTGGCGGGCGAATCGGCGTCCGCGGCCTCGGCTTCCGGGGTTGGCCTCCCGTGCGCGCCTCCGGCGTGCGCGTTGTTAATTCCTCGGGTTCCTTTTGTTACGGGGAGTGCAACGTGATATGTACCCGTGGAAAACGAGACGAACTGTTTTTGGTGAGAGACAAAACGTCGTGGCAGCAGTATAAGGATGTAGCGAAGTGCAGTGGAGTGGTTACTTCCTACTGTGCTGTGCTGGTCGACCAAAGCATCATCATTTGGGAACAGGCCGTCCGTGCATGCATGGCGAGCGTTGACAGACGCATCGTGATCATCCATGCATGGAGACGGGGTCCTGCCTGGGCTACGCTTGTTGGCTTCCCCTGACGTGACCCTTTGCTCCCCCCTCTCGCGATCGCGCGCATACGACCGTTTTGTTTGCATGGATGGAAGAGTCCCATGCACCTGTCACGGTATCACCCGGGCTCGCGATGTACGACCGTGACGGATTTTATTTGTACTTTGTAGCGAAGGTGACAGACTACGTGCACAATGGAACACGTACGAGCCTTCGTGACGGATTTTATTTGTACTTTGTAGCGAAGGTGACAGACTACGTGCACAATGGAACACGTACGAGCCTTTCTACTGGCTGGTGGAGTATCAAATAACAACTGCATATACTTTGGCGCAGTCAAGCAAATGGAGAGATGGTCTGTACTGATGCTCAAAAAAAGCAAATGGAGAGATGGAGCTCGATAATTAACAAGGACAACTACACCTCAAGAAAGTTCACACCAAAGGCTGCGTTTTTGTAAACCACTTGGTGGTAGTTAACTCCAATTTGCTGCCGGTCCATGGAAAATATCCGGACTTTGTTTCTGGATGGAATTCTATGCACATTTTGTGACCAAATATGGTAGTTAGTGATATGCATTGTCTGTGAGAAGGAGATTGTCTTTCTTTCCCCTCTAGCAAGACGACTATCGGAAAGACTTCCTCCCCTCAATCTTTGCGGGCGAGCCCGTGGATTAGCCTCTTATCCAGTCGTCCTCGCAGCCAATGGGGGGAACTGGAATCCTGGTGCCTCGGCTCTGACTAGTAGATAGCTTAGTGTTTTTTTAGTCCTGGGTGGCACTCTCACATATGGCATCGCTTCTTCTTTGACTCGGTCTTTTGGGTTGGGTCCTCTTCAAGTTCATCCATCGGGCCAGATTAGACGGAGCTCCGGCATAGATTTCTGCTAACTTCTTGAAGCGTCAAGGTTAGAGTTTCTCGTCGTGTATACGCGACGGCGATATTTGGTGCCAGGTTCTTCGGATCGATTCAAGGGTTCAACGATGACGACTACGGCTCCAGGGCGCTGGTCTTTGGGGACACGTGCACGAAGACTTGCCGATTGTCATCGGCAAGGTAAAGCAATTGTTTTCAATTTCAGTTTCATGAAGATTCCAGCACCAACCGAAATCACTGAAATTCAATGAATTTCAGTTATCAAATTTGCATTTTGGCCAAATGAGCAAAATATTCACTTGAATTCAATTAAACATTTGATTTTTTTTGAAAAATGTTTTAAAATATATTTGAATTCCTATGCGCTACTGAAATTGCTAAAATATTTTGGTCGAGAGGTAATTATTTCACTATCTACTGGAATTCAGTGAATTTCATCGAAATCTCACTAAAAGTGAAAACCTCGGGCAGACCAGCTCTGATATGGGAGCGACGACAGTGCCGTATCGTCAACTCGTCCTGACGGTGGCAGTGGTCGTTTGGTGGTCTACGGACCTCAATGTAACTTTTATTACGTTTGGTGTGTTTTGCATTTCTGATGAAACTTTATAATGGATCTGAATACTTTTTGAAAAAGGTAGTGATATGCATTAAGTAGAGTTGGAGTAACTTGCAGACGGTACATTTAACATATAGTAGTGGT